>NC_142106.1:30122500-30132500 GCF_056152115.1 Neolamprologus brichardi | reverse complement strand
CACTTCCACTCACGTTTAGCAGGAGGCTGCTTGAGGTTGATCCCTTTAAACTCCCAGGTCCTAAAGATGGACCAGCTTATTAATCAATCTTCAAGTACTTTTTAAATACAGCCAAGAAAATATAAAACTTTCACAGCTTCGATCAAAATGATTGTTCAAAACAAAGATCACCAAAATTTGGTGATGTTCACCATTTCCATCTAGTTATTTAAACTGTTTTGATTCAGTCATTTACTTTTTCCCCGCTTTTTTGCCTGTCCTGTTTCTTTAGCAGTCGGAATTGATGCCAACACAGATACCCAACAGATTTACTTTACCAAGTGGATCATCATGACCTTGCCGTATTGGTCCTGTGGTTGCAAATTTTGAAGCCATCCTGATAACCTTCTCCCACCAACGATGTGGAGATCCAACCTCTTTAGATCCAATTAAAATCAAGACACTCAAAAAGATGCTCTGTAAAAGAGTAGAATTCTTGGAACAGAGTTTAATACACTGAATCATATGAACAGCAGGAAAAATACATACAGACATTTAGCAAGAAAATTACAAAGCAGAAAGCAAGCAAAGCAAAACCCCGGGGTGTACAGCCTTAAGCACAGACAGCAGAGCAACACAGAGACGGACAGGAAGCAGCAGCAGGAGGAAAAAAGTGCTGGGGGTGTCCTCTGGTCCCCTAATATAGGGACCAGTATCCCCGCCCCCTGCTGCTGGGTAACTTTCCCACGCGCCCAAACACAGCTGCAGGGGTCAGGTAGCGGCCAAGGTCTTGGCCAAAGGCCAGTCAGGACTCTGACTACCCCTTGCTCTGGCTTATCACAATAGGTCATGACACGGTCAAACATCACACATTAATCCTAATTATTAAATCTTATACAGCAAGTGGCACAATCTTATAACATATAATCTTATAACTACATAGGTTACATGCTTTCTCATATATAAAAAACTCTTCAGTGTGGGTTCAAAGTGTGTGTGTGTGTGTGTGTGTGTGTGTGTGTGATTATATCATATGATATTTTATTGTGATGTGTTCAGGATCTCTTTTACAATGTTACTGTTTTGGTTGTGCTACATGAAAGATGTTGAGTGTGTGTGCAGGAGAACTCTCAGCAGCATTAACTACCCTGTTACTGTACCACCCTAATAAACCATGGTGAAGCAAAATGTCTTGTGCTCAAGACTCTAAATGAAAGTTAAAATATATATGTTCAGAGCACATAGATACATAGAGTATATAGTTACATAGTTATACATATCATACAAAAATCCACCACAGTCCATTTGATCGACCTTTGTTGTTATTATTTTATTTTATTTTCAGTTGTTACAGATGGTACAGACATGGCTGGGGGAGAAAGAAAGATGAAGGAAAACAAAAGCAGAGGGGAAGAGAGACAGTGAGAAATCTCCCAGATCACCTGTTGAGAGAAAAAAAGAAAAAAAGAGAAAACAAGCAAAAAATAATAGAGCAACATAATAAACACAACACGATTGCATTGATCTAGCTAAGTGTAAATAACAATACATGCTAAATAATGAATGTTGTTGTGCAGCACACAGGAGGTAGCAGCAAGAAACATGTAGTTTGTGTCTATGAAATGTGAACATCCATATTTACACGATTCAGTCATTGACTTTTGTTCTTTTTCTAAACTGAACTGCAGATAAACCAAAGGCCAAACTGAGAGCTGATAACACAGCTGTTCCAGTAGGGGGCAGTGTGACCCTGACCTGCTCTGTGAACCCATCATCATCATCTGGATGGAAATACTACTGGTACAGAGATGAGAAATCCTCTGAAGCCCTGACCACACAAGATGCAGTTTTCCACTCAAATGGACAAATCAGTGTCTCACAGGAAGGACTCTACAGGTGCAGAGGAGGAAGAGGAAACCCAGTTTACTACACAGAGGACAGCCAGTCAGTCAGGATTGGGAAAACTGGTCAGTTTAACATGAAGTCAGATAAATTCCTGATTAAGGAGGAAGATGAAGAACAAAAGTCATTAACATTTTTGACATTTGTGTGTTTTTATTGTACTTTCTTGAACATTAACAGTGTCAAACAGGCCTGTTGTGACTCTGTATCCAAACTGGTCTGAGATATACAGAGGAGAGACGATCACCGTCAGATGTGAGATCCATGGAGGAGACACTGAGTGGGATTATGAGTGGGAAACAAACAGCATGATAAAAGCTCCAAATCAAAATGAATACAGGATTAGATCTGCTTCATCATCCAACAGTGGAAACTATCGCTGTAAGGGCAGAATGAAAAGTTCACAGCATGAAACAACAGAGTGGAGTGATTCAGTCACACTGACAGTTTCTGACAGTAAGTAGAGTCATAGTTCATTTAAGCTGGAAATAGAAACAGTTTATAAAAATGTGTTTTTATTAGTACATGTTGAGATATTTGACATGTTTAGATAGTCTCACTCTTAAAGTTCATCATAAATATTTGTGAGTCAACATTTTAGTGACATTGAATTCAGAGTTAAGAGACGAAAAAATTGAGAGAAAATCTTTGTTGAACAGATAAACCCCGTCCTGTCCTCACTGTGTCTCCATCATGGCTGAGTCCTGGAGCCTCAGTAACTCTGAACTAGACCCAGAGTATCACACTGATCACAGTCGACCAAAGTTTGTCTGGTCTGCAGGTCAGTTTGTTTCTCTCTAATAATTTGTGCGATCACTGTAAACCACCAAGATTTAGCTCAGTAAAATCTTCTTTTTAAATACTAATTTTACATTTTCAGTCCTAACATCTGTGAGCTTTGTCTCTTCACTACATGTTGTTTCCAGATGTTCATTCAGCAGCGTCTCTCACAGTGAGTCCTGACAGAGTGCAACACTTCACCTCTGACTCTGTCTCACTGACCTGTGAGGGAAACTTCACTGAGAGGAGAGTGAGGAAGTTCTCTGAGGACGGCCGACTCTCTGTCTGTAGGAGAATGACTGGATCCACATGTAACCTCAACACATCAAAGTCAGATACTGCAGTGTACTGGTGTGAGTCTGGATCAGGAGAGTTCAGCAGTGCAGTCAACATCACTGTACAGAGTGTGTTATTATACATTTACTTCTTGGATTTGGATGATTTAGACGTCAAATGTGTATTTCTCCCATTATTTTTTTGTGGCTTACAGTAATTATAGAGTAGTTTTTAAATATACAAGATCAGATCTTCATGATGAAAAACATTTGTACAATCTGTTCTTATTATTGTTTGTCAGGCTTTTCTCAAAGTGTGCACCAGCTGATGTGACTGAAACAATTGTGTGTGATTGTTTCACAGATGATGGTAATGGTCCTATCCTGGTGAGTCCTGTTCATCCTGTGACTGAGGGAGCTTCTGTTAGTCTGAGCTGCAGTTTGAGAACACAAAAAATACTTTCCAATGTGTTTTTCTATCACAATGACAAACTTATTCAAAATGATACCCGAGGGGAGCTGAAGATCTCTGCAGTGTCAAAGTCTGATGAAGGTTTCTACAAGTGTCAGTACTCAGGAAGAGAGTCAGCACAGAGCTGGATGTCAGTTAAAGGTGAGCAGGATCAAAACATCTGATGTGATTTATTGTAGATGAATTCTTCCCCCGTGTGCTGCAAATGTGTACTTTTGTTTAAGGATTTAGTTTTTTCATCAATAATGTTCAACAATGCTGTTTTATTATTTTTTTAATTAAGTACGTTGTGGATTTAGTTCAACTTATTTTTTTAAGCTAAATCATGTATTAAAAATGAAATGTTCTTATTTACAGTTACTGTGTCCACACCTGAGAGCTCTTCATTTTCTCTTCTGATGATCTTTAGAATAATTCTTGGATTCATATTTATTTTCCTTCCGTTCTTGTTGTTTGGCTGCAGATGCTCCAAAGGCCAGAACTATATTTTTTCTTCTTCTTCATATATATATTTTAAAGACACAGATCATAAATAAAGTGGAAACAAGTTAGTATCACAGACATGAGGTGACTGATTTTCTCTGACCTGCAGGTGTTCGTTCTGTCTATGAGACAGTCAGAAGATGTGAAAACACTGAAAATGGTAAAGTTTACACTTTCATTAATACAGAGCTTGTGGAAGCTGGATGATTATACAATAACTGTGTTTAACATGAAAGTCAATCAGATTCTTATTTCAGGTCCAGCAGAAGGTGATTACACCAATGTCACATCTGTGATTCAGCTCAAAATCATTAACAAGACAAGTGAGTGCACAAAATGTGAGATTTGAAAGGCAAAATATACATTGGTAATTATTCTCACTGATAACAAATGCATTTGTGGACAAAACAGAGGGAATTTGTTTTGAAATGCTTTCATTTGATCACCTCAACAGGATGACGTGGTGACCCAGAGGAGAGCTCTGACTACAATAATGTCAATCCAAATTCAGCCACAGCTCTAAAATCTTAACAGCAGCTCTTTAGCTGTTTTTCTCTTTAAAGTTTCTTAAATACTTGAAACCACTTTGAGTGAAAAAGAGAAGATTTTGAATTCAAAGCAATGATCCTGATAGCCTGAGTTTATATTGTCTTCAGAAAGAATCACTCAGTGTGTTTTGCTTGTTTCTCTCCCATTAGAAAATAATTTTAATGGACTTTAATGTTCTGTAGGTCTGTTTTTTTTTAACTGTTTCTTTTATTTGTAATATATATTATAAAGTCTTTCTGTGAAGCACTGTAACTTTGTTAATAAAAGTGATATAAATAAAGTGTGTTGTTGTTGTTTGTCAGACTGAGAGTACATGTTACAGCTGTTCAGTGTTGTAAATCCACTGAAAGAGAGCTTTTATTTAAAGACACTCATTGTCATTTCAAACAGCTTCAAACCCTCCAACATGAACTAAAGTTATCAACATAATGGGAAGTAACAACTGCTCTGACGTTATGCTCAGCAGCCTTTTTACTAACTTACGGGACTTGAATCGCAGGTGGAAGTGATTCTGTGTGGCGTTTGCATCTGTGTGGGTTTCCTCCATGAACTCCAGCTTCCTCCCAGTGTCCACTGTCCCTCTGTGACCCACAACTGGAGACGTTACAGAAATGGATGAATGTGTTTCATGTTTTTCTGTGACTTGTGCTGCTTTTGTGCTACTTTTGCAGTCTTCATGTGGTCCTCTTACATTTCATGGCAGCACTTCCATCATGTGTCACTGTTCACACTGTTTGGTCACATCAGCAGCAACAAACTCATCTGAAGAGTGTTTTATCAGAGCAGTTGCACACCAGAGCAGGTTAGTTTTCTGTAGGTGATGTTTGTGTCTTTTATGACGCTTACAGTTTAATGTGCATCAAATAATTGTGGTGCTTTTAAAAATGCAACATTTTCGACAAAATAATATCACACAACACTTCTTTGTTCCTCTAAGTAAACTGTGATGCTTACATGTGTATTAAAATGTCATTTCTAACTGCAATATGCTTTTTATTAATCAGCTGAAAATGACTCATGATTTGTATCTGAGCCCCAGAAAAGTGGAGAGAGGAGAAAAATGTTTTGTTCAGTAAATGACTTGACAAGTCTTGACAACTACATGCTGTAATGGTCAAATATAAATATAAAGTATTTCCTTAGTTGAAGGCATAAAAAGTGTCAGGTTGATAGGTTTGTTCTTTATGTTTCTCGTGCACGGGAGACAACTGGACAAACGCCTTACTTCGCTTGACCCCAGTCGCTCTCGTCCGCTCCCCCGTAACACTGCTCTTTATTGAGGTTACATGAGTATGCATAGGTTCATTAACATATGACGTATGCATACAAACAAAGAGCACCTTGTCTGTGCGTTGTGTAAGTATGTGTGTGTGTGTGTGTGTATGAGTCTATTAAGAGTCTATTAAGATTCTATTAAGTGAAGGAGGACAGAGTGTCACATTTTGACAGAGTATCAGTGAATCCTTACAGAATGGTTATGATTGGACTGTGTGAGCACCAACATCACTGTGCAGTTTGTTTGTACCTCTTCACAGCAGCTTGATTCATCAAGAGAAAGCATCGACCCCTCTGTGACATTAAAAGGTGGCCATGAGTATAACATGAAGGCGAGTGTATTAGAGGAGGTAAAACATGTTTTTGATGTCTGTGAGAAATTCAGGGCTCACAAATGAACGTTAACATGGCAACTTTTTCTTAAAATGGTGTAATAACAACAATGGTCAGTAGGAGGCAGTGGGGTGATCATTACTGGAGCCTCTGTGTTTCCTTCCCGTTAACTCTTTTGAACTGAGCTCAGCAGCCACAAACTACAGTCAGCTGTCCACCTCAAACATATCAGCTCGTTTCTTGTTCAGAAGTTTACACAAAATTAAATCATATCCCATCATGCATCTGTGGTTATTTGCTGATTATGCCCAGTGCTCTGGAGTCCACAGTGCCTGCCATGTGTTGTGTGGATATATATAACACTATGTGCAGAAATTTTGCATTTTGCTAACTGTATGTGAAATAAATTGATTTCAGTGAGTGCTCATCTCAACACCTGGTTATTATCACAGGATCGAGGCCCTAAACACACCATTAATATTCAGTGTCATGTTGCTGTTCTGAGATCAGCTGACAACATGAAAACATGGAAAACCTGAAGCAACAGAACAGGATCAATGAGCAGCTGTGACATCGACTGAGTCAGAAACAACATGAACTCAGAGATTTGTTGTTTGTGGATTTATATTAATTATCCTCGTTCTGTTGTTGTGTGGCTAAAGGGTGAAACATTTCTTGATAATTGGCTGAAAGTGATTCATAATTTCTAATATTATGGCACAACATGTGTGTGATATTATCGTATGTTGGTTTGAGACTTTTTCTTGTGGACAAATCTTTTTTATAATGGGAAAATAAACACCACACTTAATTCTTTTGCTCTTTCCTATTCTGCTGATAACCACCTGACCTTCCTGATCCCCGCCCCTCTGCTTCCTCCTCCTAATCTGCTCGTTAGCTTGGTGGTTTGGACACCATACATTGTCTTTGTTTTTGCCTCCAGGTGGAGAAAACTGTAGATTATTTTGATAAACGCAAAACTTTTTAGCAGACCTGAAAATAAATACAGTGATCTGTTTTATTTAAGAAGCAATGAGCAGTAAAAATACAAGATTAATCCATAAATAAGACAATACAGAATAACATCTTTGTTTCTCTGAACAGACTGTGATGCCTACATGTGTGTAAAGACTGTTGTTGGTTAAGTCTTTTCTCCAACAGGTTTATTTTTGTCCGCTGAAAGTCAGATACCCTTATAAGAGGAAATGCAGCCTGTGGTTTGTTTTATTTGAAGTCAACACAGCACAGTGGAAATGTGCAGGTATGACAATGTGTGAAAACAGGTTAAAAGTAGCTTTATTGTGGTGATGACACATGCTGGACTAAAGAATAAATACAGCATGTGGGCATCAAGAGAAACGGTGAAAAGCTTGTTTCTCACGCTCATGTCTTTAAGAGTCTCTGCATGGACGTGCTGTAAATGTTCATTTATCTCTGAAATAAATAAAATCATCCATCACTCTCTCTGTCCACTTGATCATATACAGATATGTTTTTCTTCTTACTGCAACTTCCAAACAGGCCAGTTCCTCACAGTATAACACAAAACTCCAAAGTATAATCACTGCTTTGTAACCAACAGAGGAGCCAGTAAATCATCTACACCTACTGATACTAATGTGTCTGTTTGGCTGGTGTTACAGAAATGGTTCCTACACCTGTGATGATGACGTCAGTGTTTGACTCCAAACTGTCTGCTGGACTCTGCAGTATCACAGAGTCCCCAAGTTTTTAGGTCTTTTTAGACGTCATATCTTGAAGCATTATAAACTCTTAAAATATTGATAGGTACTGAAACTTTTGCACTTAACTTTTACATATAACCTGAAAATAAGCTAAAAACAGGAAGTTACATTTTAATGTATTTTACCTTTCTAAAAGAAAAGTGGTGGGATGAAAAAACACACCTGCTGTTAGACAATCTAAAACACCTGGATATGAACATGTTGGTGTGTGTGTGTAGATGATACTGCAACAAACCTTAATCATAACCTTTGTAAGAAAGTGTTTGACAGAATGAAGGATGGTGGCTGTGTTTTCATGCTTTTACTATGATTAATACAATAGCCTGAGTGACAAACTGAGACACACTACATGCTCATGTGGAGGGACTAGCCAATCACAACGTAACCGCACTTTAAAGTATTCACTGTTCTGTCCTTTTGGACTCAATGTGGGTGGAGCCTATAGTAGCTGTCATAATATGAAAGATATCCTAGACAGGTTACAGAGAGACAGACAACCATTCATGTTCACATTTAAACCTGGGGGCAACAACCTGAATCACCAGTTAACATAATAATATATGACTTGGATTGTGGGAGGAAGCCAGAGTACCCGGAGAGAGCCCAGACAGACAACCATAGTGGGAGTTGTCCCTTAAGAGGGTCATGAATCCACTATTAATTATGTGTGTCATGACATGAGACAAAGTGTGAAAAGTGGGTCATTGTGCTGCATTCCAGATATCTCCGAACTTGAAAGTCGGAAATCAGGCGTGGCGTCACTCCCGAGTTAGTACATTGCAGAAAAAGACAAGAAACACAGGATTTGTGTTGGTTCTTGGCAAGTTAGAGCAATGCAGGTATGATAGTAGTGCAGTATGATACTTGTTGTTTTGACTAATCAGTGTTCAAACATAATCATGGCTCATTCAAGGAGTTAAAAATACACAACAGTGTAAAGTTTTTTGTCACGAACGGGTGGCCGGTGCGTGGTGCAAGAGTAAGAGCAGATGTTCGAGACAGGAATGAACTTAACAAAAACGGAGACGTTTACTTTAGGTTGGACCAACAATATAAATGAAGAACGAAAGGAAACTAGGACGATGTTAACAGTAAACTAAACTGGAGAGAACTAACACAAGACACAGTGAACATGAAACTTAAACATCACCAACATGAATGACATGAATACCTGAGACGTGACTCGTGATGAACAGAAACATGGCCCATGGTGAAAAGATGACCTGCCAATGAACGATTGAAAACTCACATCACACGAGGGTGACGAGGGAAGTGGAAACACAGCTGGAAGCAAAACTAAACACAGAACGTGATGTTGTCAAAATAAAACAGGAAACATGCAGACTAAGAAAAACAGACCTGAGACTGAGACCAGGGAAGAAACAGACATGGAAGGAGAAACGGGAGTTTGGGAAAAGGATGCAGAGCGAGGGACAGAGAGATCTTCTGTGTTATTTAGTGCGTTTATGAAGTGTAGAGGTCCAACACCTCACTGCATACGTCATGACAGAACACTGCAAAAATCACATAAAAATCTCTGAGAATAAAACATAATTATGAGCTGGTAAAATATGTCACCTGACCTGCAACAACAGAAGGTAAGAAGAAAACACAAGAAGCAAGCCTGCATGTTTGCAGTGGAAAGGAAATGTGAACACGTCACACAACTGCTCTGGTCAAAGCTACAGGAGCTGTTTGAGGTTTCTATAAAAGGAAAGGAAGCACAGAGAGGCCACAGTCAGAAGAAACACTCTGGTCTTATCTGTATTAAATGCAGCTTCTCTTTTTATTATTGATGTAAAGTCAAAGTGTTTGAGATCAGCTGAGGATCAGAGTGCAGCAGGGCTGGATGTGAGGATGGGGAACTCTTTGCTTGGCATGACGGGGTTATTGTGTAAGTACATTTGTGACATTGTTTGAATGGCACTGATTAATGAAAGTGTTTCTCATGTGTGAGAATTAGAGTGTATCACTGGTTTGAAGTGTTTATCTGAGAGTTTGAACAAAGCATATTTGTGATGTTTATGATAGTTACAGACAAATGTTGGCTGGTTCCTTGGTTCAGTTTAGTCTGGAGTATCGTGTTGGATATACTGCTGCTTGTTGCACTTGACTCATTGTTATTGTCTTTAAGGTCATATATTAATAAATTTTAAATTAAACTTTTATAACATTTTTTATAACTATAAGTTTAAAAATGTTTTCTC